>NC_057810.1:411404847-411427806 GCF_018294505.1 Triticum aestivum | reverse complement strand
CGACACTAGCCTCCTCCGGTGTCTATATAAACCGGAGGGTTTAGTCCGTAGAAGGAACAATCATATTCATAGGCTAGACTTGTAGGGTTTAGCCATTACGATCTCGTGGTAGATCAACTCTTCTAATACTCATATTCATCAAGATCAATCAAGGAGGAAGTAGGGTATTACCTCCATAGAGAGGGCCCGAACCTGGTTAAACATTGTGTCCCCCGCCTCCTATTACCATTAGCCTTAGACGCACAATTAGGGACCCCCTACCCGAGATCCGCCGGTTTTGACATAGACATTGGTGCTTTGATTGAGAGTTCCGCTGCGTCGTCACCAAAATGTTTGATGGCTCCATCAATCATCTACAACAATGTAGTCTAGGGGGAGATTTTCCTTCCGGAACATATCTTCATATTCGGTAGCTTCGCACTGCGAGCCAACTCGCTTGGCCATCTAGAGCAGATCGATAGCTACATCCCTGGCCATCGGGTTAGATTCGGAAGCTTGAATTACGTGGCCGATGTCTACAGAGACTTGGTCTTCGACAGATTCAAACCAAGGCTGGTTGCTCCATGTCACCGCGATGAACATGACCTAAATCTGTCATCGGACCGTGCTCAGGAGATAGCACCTACAACTGCTCTGGCCCTAGATCTGGAGCAGACCGCACCATCCGAGGATGGGATGCTCAACCCCGTCACGGAAGCCGCAGACTCGGCAGTGATAGAGCCGCACACAGACCCAACATCAAGCTGGGCTTGTGTCACCGGAAACTCGGATTCATCTCCAATCATGGGTCCTGAACCGCGTGCGTCCGCATCCATCGAACTTGATGGGGCGCCGATCTTGGAGTTCAGCTCCGCGGACATCTTCCGTCACTCGCCTTTGGGCGATGGGCTAAACTCATTAAGATCCCTCTCTTTATCAGGAGAATCTCAGCCGAACTATGTCCGTCTTGAATGGGAATCTGATGACCGAGAGTTTCGCTTCCCACCCACCGCCCACTTCATTGCCACTGTCGAAGACTTAACCGACAGCCTCGATTACGGCTCCGAGGACATTGACGGTATGGACGACGATGCCGGAGAGGAGCAGGCACAAAAACGACCACACATAGGGTGGTGGACGGCTACATCCTCATACAATATATACATGGTGGACACACCTAAAGAGAAGGAGGCCGACGGCGATAACGGTATGCCTGTCGATGAACCTCCCAACCGTCCGCGTCAGAAGCACTGACCTCGATCCGGCAAAAGGAAAAATAGCAACATTGTCACAGACGACAATGATAATCTGGACCAGGCCGAGGACTCCGCAAACCCAGCATTGGAGCAGGACGTGCGAGAGGATGGCGAACACAGTCCGGGAATGTTGTCTGACCACAGCGATGCCGAATATAAAAACTATCAACCTGTCTCGGAAGAGGAGATCAGCCTGGGCGACGACGAATTCGTCGTCCTAGAAGAACCATTAGAACAAGAACGCCTCTATCAAAGGCTTATTGCCACTTCAAGGAGCCTGAAGAAGCAGAAGTAGCGGCTTAAAGGCGCACAGGATACGCACAATGATAGATGGAACGAAGTGCTAGACACTAAGGAAAAATATGGCGGTAATCACCACACAAAGAGCTATCCTAAGCGTAAGCTGCCGCCCGAATTCGATGACGAGGCTATTGAGCCTATACCGTCAAAAAAATATGGTTGACAGGCCGGACCGAGCACCTCGTGGTCGAGACAGAGCGGCTAGCAATGCCACACAAACCCGCACCCCCTCCCCGTAAAGGAAGGGAGGTTGCGGCTCAAGACCAGACACACGATCTACGTGAGGACTTGGACAAAAAGGCTAGCACAACCAGGTCCATCTATGGATCTAGGGAACGTGCTCCTACACGGGATCACGATTATCAAACCAAATATGCCAGTCATTTACCAGTTCGGAACCAATACCGAACATTACAACCGTCGGACCCATGCCATGACACAGCCAGATACTGTCGGATTTCGGGTTCCGGTAGACCCTTGAGGTTCGAACACTGGGGTGCGCGCGGAGATTTCGCCCTCTACCTACCTGTTCCTCGCCAACTCGCTAAGATCTGAACTATGGAAGGAACAACACAAGAGACACAGAGTTTATACTGGTTCAGGCCACCATTGTAGTGTAATACCCTACTCAAGTGTGTGGTGTGGCGGATTACCTCTTGGGCTAGTGATGAACAATACAAGGAAGAACAGCCTCGCGAGGGTCTGTTCTTGGCTGGTGCGATGAACTGCTAGGAGGAGTTCAGTCGCTCTATCTACTGGTTTCTTGGTGAGGATCCAGATTCTAGATCAGGTCTCGATGGTCGATCCTCTATCAGGTGTCTCTACCCTGGGGGTGGCTAGTCCTATTTATAGGCAAAGGCCCTGGGCCTCTTCCCAAATATTGAGCGGGAAGGGCGCCAACAATTGGCCATTTTGAAGGGGAACAACGGGTACACTTATCCTGACTAAAGTTGGTCCTCACCTGCCAAAGGCTCTAGTGGTGATGCCTGCTTGGGCTCCACAATGACTTCCTTCCTGCCGTTGGGCTGGTCTTGGTCTTGTTGCACCGAAGTGGATGCCTTTGCTTGATGCTCTCGCCTGCGCTTGCTCCCTTTGCACCAAAGAGGAAAAGGAGGACACTGTGTGGGCTGGCTCTCGACTGGCGCCCTTGGTCGTCATGGCTTGCGTCATGGGCACCTCGCGAGGTACCCCGCCTTGAACTCTCCGTCTCCTCGTGAGCCAGCTCAATGAGGTCGTGCCTGAGGAAGCTCCTTGTCGTCCGCCCCGCGAGGCTTGGCCCCTCGCGAGGGTCTTGAGCCTGTGTTGATGAAGATGGGCCGTGCTGGGCCCCCTTTGAGCCACGTCCCAGGCCGCAGGCAGGCAAGTCTGGGGACCCCCGTTCCCAGAACACCGACAGTAGCCCCCGGGCCCAAGGCGCGCCCAGACTTGGCCGAGCAGAGAGGCGAAAGGGCAACTGCGAAGCGCCGCGGGTCCTAACAGCCTGTGGCCTTGGGCGCCGCGTGGCGGTTGATTGGACGTGGGCGGCACTATTCCCCCACGCCTCCTTATTTTGTGCCACGCTAGGCGGACTCGTAGTCGCACACAGCCGCTCCCCTTTTCGTTGCCCGAGCGCTCTCTGTCCTTTCTCCTCTCGAACTCCAGCTTCCGCATCCAATCCAATCTCGACCCTTCCCTCCCCCCTTCTGTTGCCATGGCTCCACCGAAGAAGGGAAGAGGGAAGAAGCCCATGCCGCCGCCTCGCTCACCGTCATTGGCGGCCCCCACCGTCAATCGGTCGATCATCATCAATCGAGAGGGCTTGAGCAAGGTCAGCTCGGTTTTGGCCACCATCTTCAATGAATGCGGGAGGACGACGGCCTGGCCCGCGTCCTGATTCTCCATCGACGGGATAGTCACTGAGGTCCGGTATTTCGTCGATGCCCTGTGGGCGGGACTGGTTCCCCCCTTTTCGATTTCTTCAATGCCGTGCTCTCCCACTATCAGATCCACATGATGCATCTAGGTCCTGAATCCATCACTCTTCTCGCGGTCTTCGCCTTCGTTTGTGAGGCAATGATGGGCATCCTTCCTTCGGTTCCCTTGCTGCACCACTTCTTCGCTCTGCACCTTGTCGCCCCCACCCAATGCTCGGGTGCGTGAGCTTCATCGCCACGCCTGAGACGGCGGCCTCAGGGATCGACTTCAGTCTTCCTCCGCCCGCACCTGGGTTTCGCGAGTGGTGGCTGTATGTGGACGTAGGGGTGCCCAGCCCCCTGCTGTCAGAGCCATCTTCGCCTGCTGTCCCCAACTCTGGCTGGGGCCAGGAGACGCTCACGAGTTCCCGGCTCGTCTTCGTCTGGCGTCGCTTCGCGTTCTTGAGGGGGCTCAGCGTGACGGCGCCCAAGGTGGTGAAGGAGTTCCTGCTACGCTGTGTTGCCCCTCTCCAACGCCATTCTCACCGGATGTGGGCCTTCAGCGGGCGTGAGGATCGTATGAGGCTCCAGGAAGAGGACCTGACGCCTGAAGCGCTGAGGAAGGTGCTCTTGGTCTTGACTGGGGACCCCAACCCCGGCAACATCCGGCATGGGGAGGCCTTCCTGTACCTCTGCCCGAATAGAGATGACTTTGTGAAGCAGATGCCCATCTTCGACGAATGGGGGCTGCGCCCCGCTGGCCTCCAGGGACCTCGCGAGAACCCAGTGGTGGTGGCCGCCCTTGCAGTCGGCCAGGGCGACTCTTCCTCAAGTGGCGGAGCAGGGAGGCATGAGCTGCCGGAGGCCGAGGGGGCCTCCGCCGAGGTGACGGCGCCGGGCGGCGCTCATGAGGGAGCAGCTCCTGAGGCCCGCGCTACTGTGGCTGAGGGCGGCGAGCAGCCGCCCGCGGCGCCTGTGGCTGGGGCCCCTGAGGCCCCAGCTACTCTTCTTGGTGAGGCGACCGGCAGCGCGCATCAGGCAGACGCCCCAGACGCGGGTCGCCTTGACACTTCTTCCTCGCCGCAAGCTGACCCCTGCGCTCAACTCCTGGGTCGCTTCCGCATGGACTTTGAGGCCCTCCGGAAGAGAAGGGAGGCCTTGGGTGATGATTACCCTTGTCGCCTACTGAAGCGTAGGAAGTACTTTGCCACCGATGAGTAAGCCTTCTCCCTTCCCAGCTCCTGATTCTTCCGTTGCTTTTCCTGATCCTTGCTCCGCAGGGCCCTTCCTTCCGAGCTCACGGAGATGACTGAGGAGCCATCCCCCTCGCCTCCGCCCTCTCCACCGTCTTCGGTCGCTCCGAGCAGCAGAGCCCTTGTTGTGAGGCCGGTCGGAGAGACGAATCATCCTGAGGCGCACCGCGACCCTACGCGCCTCGCGACCTTCTTTTGCGAGGCTCCTCGTGGCATAGCCAGCCTGCCGTGGACTTCTCGTCTGGTCGTGGACCGTGATTGGCTGGGGTACTCCCTGCGCTCTTCACGTGGGGATGGACTGGCTCCAGGCCGGGCTTCTAGCGAGGCGCGCCCGATCGCCTAAAGGGTGCCAGCCCCCAGCCCCCTGCCCGGAGGGGGAGTGCTGATCTGCGCCCCCCGGCACTCGCTTGGGGCGGATGATGGCGTGGAAGATGTACTCGAGCGTGCCCGGGAGCGTCGCGCTCTTCGCCAAGGGTTTCTTCAGAGGGCGGCTGACGCGGTGAGCCTGCTTGGTGAAGAGCTCGCTGATGAGGACGCGCACCTTGAGGCCGAGGGCCAGCGCCTGGTTGCAGAGAGGCGCGAGCTGGAGGCGGCTGTCGCCCTCGCGCGCTATCAGCGCGATCTTGACGATGAGGAGGCCAAGGCGTCGCTGGCGGCCTCTCGGGAGGTCCGTTCCCGGGCCGTCGAGGCGGCCCGGGAAGCTGACCGGCGGCGAGAGGCGACGGAGGAGCGGGCACGGGAACTCCTGGCCTGGTGCCGCTCACTGGAGGAGCAGGTGGAGCTCTGCGAGGCAGCCCTCAAGTTTGCGCGTCTCCGCCGAGGTATCCCCAGGGGGGTACCTGAGCATCGCAACTCAGGGCTCCTACCGGCTCTCCAGCCCTCATCCTCTGGTCTTGTCCACGGCATCGCGACCTGGCATACCAGCGACGGCTGAGACCAGCTCGAGGGCCGGGACCCGAGGACGTAGAGTTTCGACATCTAACCAAGCTTGCGCGTTAAAGGGGGGGGTACCTGAGCATCGTGACTCAGGGATCCTATCGGCTCTCCAGCCCTCACCCTCTAGTCTTGTCCACGGCATCGTGACCTGGCATACCAGTGACGGCTGAGACCAGCTCAAGGGCCGGGACCTGAGGACGTAGAGTTTCAACAAATTTGCAGGAACGCACCAAGATAAGGCCCAGTGCCAGGCGCAACCCGCCTTGAGGTAGGGCCCCGTGAGTGCCGCGCTAGCTCACGGGTGCCCAGATACACCTCGCCAGGCCCTACCGTGCTAGCCACATGTCAGGGAGGGGCTGTACACTCCCCGGGGGCTCCTCCAGTGGAAGTACCATGCTCCGTGCTGGCTGACAACACTGCCGAGGAGCGGCTATGCCCGTACACATACGGAAGCACTATGCTCCGCGCTGGTGATAAACAACTGAGGGTGGCCCCCGGGCCGCATCAACCTCAGGGAGCCCAGAGCTCAGTGTCTAGCCTCATCGCAACGCCTCCCCTCGGGAGTGCCGTGCGAGGGGGCTGGGCATGGGGGCTGCGCCTGGGTCACGCCCAGATGCATGCCATCCAGCCAGGCCCCCCCGGGCCTGGTTCGTCGCACGTCCCTCCCCGAGTGGAGCCAAGGTACAAAGGCCGTTTGAGCGTCAAGGTGGAGTCCTGAGCATCACGACTCAGGAGCCTAACTGGTCACGTAGCCCCTCACTCCTTAGTTCCGAAAGGCTAACGGCGGTTGAGGTATGCACGGGGCCGGGCTCTGCAGACGTAGAACGGTAGATCCACCCACATCTCACCTCCCTACTTGTTGTTCGAGCGCCAAGGGGAACTCCTGAGCATCGCGACTCAGGAGCCTAACTTGTCACATAGCCCCTCACTCCTTGGTCCCGTCCTGGTTTCCGGTCGGGGCTAACGGCGGCTGAGGTATGCGCGGGGCCGGGCTCTGCCGGCGTAGAACATAAGCAAGTAGGAAGGAATAGCGCAAATTCAAAGAATTCAAAACCAAATATTACAGTCCATACTGTTATCACAGCACCAAACGCAAGTTTTAACGCCTCCCCGAGGCATGGTACATGCGCATGAATTAAAAGCAAGACGGGAGTCACGATGGAGTCACTTGCCGACGGTGGAGCTGCGCGGAGCGGGTTCGCCTTGTGGAGCTGCAGGCATGGCCTCATCAGGCTGGCTCACGAGGAGGCGGAGAGTTCAAGGCGGGGTACCTCGCGAGGTGCCCATGACGCAAGCCATGACGACCAAGGGCGCTAGTCGGGCGCCAGCCCGTGCAGTGTCCTCCTTTCCTCTTTGGTGCAAAGGGAGAAAGCGCAGGCGAGAGCATCAAGCAAAGGCGTCCATTTCGGTGCAACAAGACCAAGACCAGCCCAACGGCAGGAAGGAAGTCATTGTGGAGCCCAAACAGGCGTCACCACCAGAGCCTTTGACAGGCGAGGACCAACTTTAGTCAGGATAAGTGTACCCGCTGTTCCCCTTCAAAATGGCCAATTGTTGGCGCCCTTCCCGCTCAATATTTGGGAAGAGGCCCAGGGCCTTTGCCTATAAATAGGACTAGCCACCCCCAGGGTAGAGACACCTGATAGAGGACCAAGCGTCGAGACCTGATCTAGAATCTGGATCCTCACCAAGAAACCAGTAGATAGAGCGACAGAACTCCTCCTAGCAGTTCATCGCACCAGCCAAGAACAGACCCTCGCGAGGCTGTTCTTCCTTGTATTGTTCATCACCAGCTCAAGAGGCAATCCACCACACCACACACTGGAGTAGGGTATTACACCACAATGGTGGCCTGAACCAGTATAAACTCTGTGTCTCTTGTGTTGTTCCTTTCGTAGTTCAGATCTTAGCGAGTTGGCGAGGAACAGGTAGGTAGAGGGCGAAATCTCCGCGCACACCCCAGTGTTCGAACCTCAAGGGTCTGCCGGAACCCGAAATCTGACATTTGGCGCGCCAGGTAGGGGTACCTGAGCATGGCGATGGTCTTCGGACCGGGGCAGTGCATGACTTTGCTTGATGCTCTCGCCTGCGCTTGCTCCCTTTGCACCAAAGAGGAAAGGAGGACACTGCACGGGCTGGCGCCCGACTAGCGCCCTTAGTCATCATGGCTTGCGTCATGGGCACCTCGTGAGGTACCCCGCCTTGAACTCTCTGAGGAAGCTCCTTGTCGTTCGCCCCACGAGGCTTGGCCCCTCGCGAGGGTCTTGAGCCTGTGTTGATGAAGATGGGCCGTGCTGGGCCCCCTTTGAGCCATGCCGCAGGCCGCAGGCAGGCAAGTCTGGGGACCCCCGTTCCTAGAACGCCAATAGTAGCCCCCGGGCCCAAGGCGCGCCCGGACCTGGCCGAGCAGAGAGGCGAAAGGGCAAGCGCGAAGCGCCGCGGGCCCTAACAGCCTGCGGCCTTGGGGGCCGTGTGGCGGTTGATTGGACGTGAGCGTCTCCATTTCCCCACGACGCCTCAACAACTGCACGGATTCGACAAGTCCCTGCATGCAAAGCGGGTCATGATTACCTGCGATCGTGGAGGTCGACGGTTGGCCTTCGTCGGCTATAAGTACGGAACGGTGCGCGCCCTTACGGTTCATCTCTTCTTGCTTCTTGTCAGGACCCCGACTCGATGCCACATCGATCTAGCATGTAACACCTCATATCACTTTGCGGCCTCACGCACGGTATTCCCACGGGTGTCGCCTTACCTTTGCCCGGGACCGTTTGCGTCTTTTGGCACATGTATATGACAGTGTCGCTAGCATCCATATGATAAGGAGCCCGGGCTGACATGGCTAGTTGTAAACCCAAAGCGGCACAGACTTATAGGGACAGGCATCCATGACCCAGCATCGAACGTGTCGGTCATCAGCGAGTGAAACCAGGCTGTAGCACTGGGCTAGCAGGACTCCGGTGAACCGGGCTGTAGCGGGCTAACAGGACTCCGGTATTCATCGCGTGACATTTCCCCGAAGGGACAGACACAGGAACGAAGAAGGACACATGCCGGCCAGCCTAAGTGTTCCGGAGCAGTAGCAAGCTACCATGGCTCGGTGGAAACACTAGGAGACATTTCCCCGTAAGAGAGGCTACTAAAGATAAACAACTAGATGGTCAGATCCCACACATACCAAGCATTTCAATCACACACACAATATGCTCGATATGTGCAAATACAACGAAGCATCACAACATGACTCTACGACACAAGTACTTTATTCATTAGGCTCCGAGGAGCGAGATATCACAAACATGGGTCTCATGACCCAACACTCAGAGCATACAAGTCAAAGCACAAGCGGAAGCTATCATGTCTGAGTACAGACATCTATAAATGAAAAAGGCTGAGAAGCCTGACTATCTATCAGATCCTGCCGGGGCACAAGATCGTAGCTGAGGTATCAAGCTAAACGTCGAAGTCCACGTGAAACTACTAGCGAGACCGAAGTCTCTCTGCAAAAACATAAAATAGGCAAACGTGAGTACAAATGTACCCAGCAAGACTTACATCAGAACTATCTATATATGCATCATTATCAACAAAGGGGTGGTGGGGTTTAACTGCAGCAAGCCAGCTTTGACTCGGTGGCTATCCTAAACTACGACTGCAATGTAACTCTTTTGAGGTGGCGCACACGAGTCCACATATTCACCATATCAATACACCACTATGGATCCACTCCCGTCTCCCTACGAGAACGCCATCCATAGCACTCACGCTTATCTTGCGTATTTTAGAGTATCCACTTTCACTTGTCTATGAACTGATATAAGTAACCCAGAAGTCCTTTTCCGCGGACACGGCTATTCGAATAGATGATGATAACCCTGCAGGGGTGTACTTCTTCATACATGTTTCCACCACTTAGCGTCTGCACACGACATGTGCTCGGCAGACTTCAAGCGAAAGCCGACGTGGGTGTAGACCACGACCTACCTAAACACTCAAGTCTCTAGTCCAGGTTTATCGCCTATTCGGGTTCCATCCATGAGGAGATCCGGCCGGAGTTTCGCTCACAGCCCCAAACGATGTGAACAGGGTTCCGTGACACCAAACAGGCGCCCGGTATACCCGGCCACGTGCCTACCGCATCACAGCCCACCCCTACGGTCAGCGCTGTCCACGGCCTCCAGCATACTACAAACACCAGAAACTACTTGCAACTCCTGGACAGAGGACAAGGGTGAATAAGAAGTCGAGCGGGGTCATATTTCAGGGCCCAATGTATGGTAGTAGCTGAATCATGGATCACAAACACAGAACTCAGTTCCTGAGGACGGCTACAATGAGACAACCCACCATGTACTCCTACATGGCCTCTCACCGCTACCTTTACCAAATCGTGTTCACACACTTAGCTCACACACAGTAGGACATGTTCACACACCTCTGATTCATCCCCGATGAATCAGACCTGACTCGACTCTAAGCAATAGCAGGCATGACAAACAAGCATGAATGAGTAGGCACAACAGGGCTCAAACAACTCCTACTCATGCTAGTGGGTTTCATCTATTTACTGTGGCAATGACAGGTCATGCAGAGGATAAAGGGGTTCAACTACCGCAGCATGTAACAGATGATTCGGTGTTGTCCTAATGCAGTAAAAAGAGAGCAGGAGCGAGAGAGTGGGATTTTATCGGAATGAACAAGGGGGTTTTGCTTGCCTGGCACTTCTGAAGATAACATTGAGTCTTCGTCAGTGTCAACGATCGCATCATCGGTGTCACGTCTATCGAGAGGGGACAATTACCGGCAAATACAGAAAAGACACGATCAATGCAATGCACAATATGATGCATGCTATGACATGGCAATATGAATGTGTTTTGGGCTAATGCACCTAAAACCAGATTAAATGAAGTTGGTTTGAATCCAAAATTCAAATTCAAACTCCATATGGGGTTATTTAAATGTCATTCACTTCATTTGTCCTAAACAGTAGTGATAAGTTGTTCTAACATGCATGAAAATGGTACAGATGGATTCCTTGAATTTTTCTGATAATTTTTCATATATAATTTATTTAATTTGGAGTTACGGTTAATTTTCTATGATTTTTAGAAGTTTTAGGCATTTTCTGGAATTTCCTGAATATTTAGAATTAAAATAATTCCAGAAAATGAATTATGGCGTCAGCATGACCTCATGCTGACCTCAGCAGGTCAACGGGCGGTCCAGGTCAAACCTGACGTGTGGGGTCCACACGTCAGTGACACAGGGGCTAATCCCGCGTTGACCCGGGCTTTGACCCACTACGGGGCCCACTGTCAGTGGCTGTGGGGGGGTGTTTAGAGCGTCATTAGTGCTAATTAGGCGTGCCACGTCGGCAGTCGCCGGAGTGTCGCCGGCGACGACCACGGCCGACAGCGGAGGTGCGCCGTGCGCTCGCTACGGAGCACCATTTGACGTGCGGTTTGCTCCTACGGGTTCCTGGGAGGAAGGCGCATCTAAAGAGGTAAGTGACAGCAGCTGGGGTGGCCGGAGCTGCCGGCGGCGAGCTCCTTTGCGGCTGCCGGAGTTCGGGCAATCTCGGGGTCGGGGTTAGGAAGCACGGCAGGAGGAGCTGGGGCGTGCTACGGACTCCTGAGATCACGATGAGCACGTCAGTGGGCTCGGATACGAGCTGGGGTGGAAGAATGGACTGACTCAGATCAGAATGTCATAAGGTATAAGGAGTAAAAAAAGAGCCTTACGTTCCAACCCACAAACAATTCCCCTACATATAACTAAAGAATTTCTAGACTCAACATCGACCAGTTTGGCTTGGAGAACCTACAGGCAGTCCGGCTCTGATGCCAACGCTGTCAGGACCCCGACTCGATGTCACATCGATCTAGCTGGTAACACCTCATATCACTTTGCGGCCTCACGCACGGTATCCCCACGGGTGTCGTCTTACCTTTTCCCGGGACCGTTTGCGCCTTTTGGCTCACGTATATGATAGTGTCGCTAGCATCCATATGATAAAGAGCCCGGGCTGACATGACTAGTCGTAAACCCAAAGTGGCACAGACTTACAGGGACAGGCATCCATGACCCAGCTTCGAACGTGTCGGTCATCAGCAAGTGGGACCGGGCTGTAGCACTGGGCTAGCAGGACTCCGGTAAACCGGGCTGTAGCGGGCTAACAGGACTCCGGTACTCAAAGCGTGACATTTCCCCGAAGGGACAGACACAGGAACGAAGAAGGACACATGCCGGCCAGCCTAAGTGTTCCAGAGCAGTAGCAAGCTACCATGGCTCAGCGGTAACACTAGGAGACATTTCCCGGTAAGAGAGGCTACTAAAGATAAACAACTAGATAGTCAGATCCCACACATACCAAGCATTTCAATCACACACACAGTATGCTCGATATGTGCAAATACAACAAAGCATCACAACATGACTCTACGACACAAGTACTTTATTCATTAGGCTCCGAGGAGCGAGATATTACAAACATGGGTCTCATGACCCAACACTCAGAGCATACAAGTCAAAGCACAAGCGGAAGCTATCATGTCTGAGTACAGACATCTATAAATGAAAAAGGCTGAGAAGCCTGACTATCTATCAGATCCTGCCGGGGCACAAGATCGTAGCTGAGGTATCAAGCTAAACGTCGAAGTCCACGTGAAACTACTAGCGAGACCGAAGTCTCTCTGCAAAAACATAAAATAGGCAAACGTGAGTACAAATGTACCCAGCAAGACTTACATCAGAACTATCTATATATGCATCATTATCAACAAAGGGGTGGTGGGGTTTAACTGCAGCAAGCCAGCTTTGACTCGGTGGCTATCCTAAACTACGACTGCAATGTAACTCTTTTGAGGTGGCGCACACGAGTCCACATATTCACCATATCAATACACCACTATGGATCCACTCCCGTCTCCCTACGAGAACGCCATCCATAGCACTCACGCTTATCTTGCGTATTTTAGAGTATCCACTTTCACTTGTCTATGAACTGATATAAGTAACCCAGAAGTCCTTTTCCGCGGACACGGCTATTCGAATAGATGATGATAACCCTGCAGGGGTGTACTTCTTCATACATGTTTCCACCACTTAGCGTCTGCACACGACATGTGCTCGGCAGACTTCAAGCGAAAGCCGACGTGGGTGTAGACCACGACCTACCTAAACACTCAAGTCTCTAGTCTAGGTTTATCGCCTATTCGGGTTCCATCCATGAGGAGATCCGGCCGGAGTTTCGCTCACAGCCCCAAACGATGTGAACAGGGTTCCGTGACACCAAACGGGCGCCCGGTTTACCCGGCCACGTGCCTACCGCATCACAGCCCACCCCTACGGTCAGCGCTGTCCACGGCCTCCAGCATACTACAAACACCAGAAACTACTTGCAACTCCTGGACAGAGGACAAGGGTGAATAAGAAGTCGAGCGGGGTCATATTTCAGGGCCCAATGTATGGTAGTAGCTGAATCATGGATCACAAACACAGAACTCAGTTCCTGAGGACGGCTACAATGAGACAACCCACCATGTACTCCTACATGGCCTCTCACCGCTACCTTTACCAAATCGTGTTCACACACTTAGCTCACACACAGTAGGACATGTTCACACGCCTCTGATTCATCCCCGATGAATCAGACCTGACTCAACTCTAGGCAGTAGCAGGCATGACAAATAAACATGAATGAGTAGGCACAACAGGGCTCAAACAACTCCTACTCATGCTAGTGGGTTTCATCTATTTACTGTGGCAATGACAGGTCATGCAAAGGATAAAGGGGTTCAGCTACCGCAGCAAGTAACAGATAAATCGGTGTTGTCCTAATGCATTAAAAGAGAGCAGGGGCGAGAGAGTAGGATTGTATCGGAATGAACAAGGGGGTTTTGCTTGCCTGGCACTTCTGAAGATAACATTGAGTCTTCATCAGTGTCAACGATCACAACGTCGGACATCGTCTACCGGGATGGAACAGATACCGGCAACAAGAAGAAATACAATCAATGCAATGCACAATATGATGCATGATCATGACATGGCAAAATGAATGTGTTTTGGGCTAATGCAACTAGCAATGGATTAAATGAAGTTGGTTTGAATACAAGATTCAAATTCAAACTCCATATGTGATTATTCAAATGCCATTCACTTCATTTGCCCTAAACAGTAGTGATAAGTTGTTCTAACATGCATGAAAATGGTACAGATGGATTCCTTGAATTTTTCTGATAATTTTTCATATATAATTTATTTAATTTGGAGTTACGGTTAATTTTCTATGATTTATTGAAGTTTTAGCTATTTTCTGGAATTTCAGAATTAAATTAAATCCGGAAAATGAGTTATGACATCAGCACTGCGTCATGCTTGCGTCAGCAAGTCAACAGGGCTGCCCCGGGTCAAATCTGACCAGTGGGGTCCACTGGTCAGTGACACAGGAGCTAATCCCGGTCAAACCCAGCGCTGACTGGGGTTTGACCAGGGGTGGGGCCCGCTGTCAGTGGCCTAGTAGTTAGGCCCTAATGACCGGCCACATCAGCTCCTGCCGGAGTTTCGCCGGCGGCGACCATTCCGCACGGCGGGGGAACGCCGGACTTGCGCTAGGGGCATCGGATCGACGCGCCAGGGGCACCAGGAGGTAGCCCGCGCCCGTGCGCATCTAGGGGAACCAACGGGAGGTGCGGGGGTGGCCGGAGCTCGCCGGAGTGGGGGCCGCAGCGGCTGCCGGAGCTCGGGTTTGGGCGGAGCGAGGTTACAGGGTGCTAGGGGGCTGGCTGAGGGGCTATTCGGACTCCTGGGGCAGCTAGGAGCACGCTAGGCTCGTCGGACTGGCCGCAGCAGCACGTCAGTGCCATGCCCGGCGTCCATGGCGGACGGCGGCGCTCGGGAATGTGGCCGGGGTGCTACGGCACGGGAACGAACAAAATGGAGGAGGGGAAACGGAGTGGAGCTCACAGGGATCGTGCAGGGAGGGTCAGCAAGCTCGGGGGCGCGCCGGAGTGGCCGAATTCGACGGAGAACGGCGCCGGGGCCGAAGCTTGGGGATGATGACGATGGCGGCTGCTCGGGGCCCTTCCGGTCACGTGGCTCGGTGAGGGGGTTGGCGACGAGGTGCAGGAGTTCGGGAGCACGTCGGAGAGGGAAGGGGGTGGCCGTGGTCATGGCTACGGCGAGCGGCGCTCCCAGGTGCGTTCGGTGACGAGAGGGAGGAAGAACAGAGGAGGAGGAGGGGTCCAGAGAGA
This sequence comes from Triticum aestivum, assembly GCF_018294505.1. Taxonomy (NCBI): domain Eukaryota; kingdom Viridiplantae; phylum Streptophyta; class Magnoliopsida; order Poales; family Poaceae; genus Triticum; species Triticum aestivum. The sequence goes on along the minus strand of NC_057810.1, from coordinate 411,412,933 downwards.
GAGAGACGATCGAGGGGGGTCGGGGCCGTCTTCGTGGCGTCGCGAGGGGGTCGGGGGGGCTGCCACGGCGAAGCAGGAGGTGGAGGCCTCCGCGTGCGCGCGTGCGTGCGGTGTCCGTCCTCCTGGCAGAGGAGGAAGAAGACAAGGGGGGAGGAGGAGGTGGGCTGGGCCGGCTCTAGTGGACTGGGCTGCTGGTGGGCTACCAGGTAAGGCCAGGTAAGTTCTACTCCTTTTATTTTTTTCTGTTCTGTTTTCTATTTGTTCTGTTTTGTTTTAGTTTAGTAAAATACTAAACCATTTTAATAAATTCTGTAGTTTATTATGTGGCTTACTAAAATATATACAAAGCCACTCACAAACTTCCAGAATTATTTGGAGTCATATTTAATATATATTAAATATAAATCCAGAGCAAATAGTTATTGGATTAATTCAAATGGCCAAAATAAATATCTCTGTGACTCCAAAAATATTGGTTTAAATTTTACCTCTCACCAATATTTCCATGGAATAACAGGAACATTTTCTTGGACTCATTTGATGAAATTTAAATGTTGGTTATTTTTTAGAGGTCTTCTGAGGCTTTGAAAATTCCTCAATTCAAATTTCATTTGAATTTAAACATGATGCAGCAAGAGGTCTAGCCTAGTGCATTACCAGAAGCTAGGGATGTGACAACTCACCCCCACTAAACAAGAATCTCGTCTCGAGATTCAAGCATAGGGTAAGGTGAAGGGGAAACGCAACTAGTATAATCTTCACGATCCAGGTTGCACTTCATAGGAACGTTGATTCGATCACCATCATCGTCTTGAAGTCTTGCTCTGAGAATTCCTGTCAGCATGACATGGAGGGAAGAAGGAGACTCTAGATGGGTCGATCTTCTCGAAGATCGAACAACTCACGGAATGAGACATAACAATATCTCTCGAGCTGAGAGACGAAGCACACCTCTAGAGGGATGGAGTGGAACAGATGACGAGGGTTCACTAGGTAGACAACAATTTCACGCTTAAGAGGGTGGCAAACGATTGTCAACGTAGCGAGGAGTTGAGTTGCCATGATACCACGACGAAACATCCTGGAGGAGGGTGATTCGTAGATTATTATCTTAAGTGGCAAAAAGAATTACTTTTGATATAGAGATCATTGAGACTCTCTATATCAGCCTAAGGCAAATCACAGCAATCGTTTGGAGGGGGTCGGTAGAATGGCATACTCGGACTTGGATGATGTGGATTACCTTGTTGAAGACAACATAATGGATGAATTTCCTTATCACCGGAGATGGAAGAGACCCGTGGTAGAATGGCACATTGGCGGTGCAAGCTGGGAACAAAATGCAAATGCTGGGAATGATTCTGGTAACTGGGGAAGAACCCAACAATAGAGAGTGAATTCACTGTTGGAGTGGTTATAGCATAACCGAGGAAATCTGGGGCAATCCCAGCTAGTGCCGATGATAAGACGTGGCGCTTGTGCGTGCTCTCAAGAACTTGAGCAATTCCACAATCATCAAGGTTTTATCAACAACCGCGTCAAGGGTGCTGACAACACAACTTACTACCATGATGAATGGTGATGGAGGATGCAGATGCAAAGGAAGATAACACCTTCTCAGATTTCACCTTAGCGAGGCCAAGGAAATAAAATCTGGATGATCGACCGAGAGACATTTAGCACTCCGCTTCTAATGTTCTCCTTGACGTGCTAGTGTAACCCATTCATTGAAATGGTTTGGTATCTAGAACATCAAGTAAAGGTCGGACTTCGGGCACACAAAGATCCATAGGGGCAACTAGGGAGTAAATCCTACGAAATCCCTATGGGGAGGTGGCCAATTCCATCAAATAAGATACTATAATAATAGGTCTACCGGATGGATGTGTTGGCCACGACATCCACCTTACCGGTTATCGAGAGACCAATATTATAGTTCTTGGGAAATGTTCCAACCCATCATATCTGCCTAAGATTCAGATCTGGTTGGTGTCAGGATATTCCAGACTCATCGAGTCTAGGAAGAAAAACGGAAGTTTGCAACACAAATCGACGAGATGACGTTGCGAGATTCTCGGGAGACGAACTACGATAGCAAGCTCCAAAACATGAGCTGGTTCTGCTACAAACATGTGAACATGTTGTCCAAGACAAGCATGACCACAAAGTAGTCTTATAATAAAACACTACCGAATTCAGGAGGGGAAACCATCATTAAGGACATCGAAGTCTCCACGCGTGGAAATCCAAAGAGTTCACCTTGGACAGACTCCTTTATCTTTGAACAACTCAATCAGTGGCTTGGTGTGCTAGGATATACATATAGAATGGAGGTTGCAAATCTCCAGACCACAAAATACTTCGCACGTATGCATGACTGACTTGGGATGATTCCAAAGGAAACAACATTGACTTTCTCGAATCCACGGCGGCAACTTGCATCAAATGCACATGGACTAGAGGAAGTCACTTCTTACATCCGAACATTTGCTCCATGAACTAGCATGAAGAAATGCTTTCAAAAGTTTCCAACACTAACTTAATGTTCAACAAAATCATGGAGGGAATAAGGATGTTGTCAATGGGCTCAACAACAATTCATCCGGGTTTCCTTTTAAAAGGAATTCCATAGTTAAGTGAACAAGTGATAGCATTGGTCAGACCAAAGATGTAGGGGTGTATGCTCGAGGGGTCAACCACGAGTAAGACAACATTACGAGCATCGTTGGTACTGATTTGATTTGACGATAGCCCACACTCAAATCAAAGGATTGATAAGACAATAGGTCCAGCAACTGATCACAGGGACCAATCGATGAAGATATCATCTTTCTTCAACACACACTACACAAGAATATCCCTTTGGAACGAACTAAGTCAGACAAGCTTTTATCTTCCAACTCTCCAAGTTGTTGTCTAGCTTAACCAACTAACTCAGGGATATCTAACACCGATTCTTGGAGAGAAGGTGGTTCACAAGAAACCAACTTGATCACGAACTCAACATAGCGGTCAGGTGACAACCCGGTAACACCTCCAAGAAGATATTTGGAAAGTCACGAACCACCGGTATGTTACTAAGCTCGAGAACAATCTTGCTTTTGAGGGCAAGACGATATGATCAGATGAGTGAGGACTTGACAAGATCCTAACTCATCAATCGAAGGGTGCACCGAAATAAGGACTAGGTAGCACGATCAGTCTTAGAAGGATGATTCAAAAACCAACATACTAAGAATGAAATTATTATCCTTTAACTACCAAGCAACGAGGTTGCTGGGAGTATTGATTTCACACATCACAATTCATTTGTCGGTATTCCGGTTGCATCAACACGAGGGCCGAGGAATGAACAGTGATGGCAAGAAGTATCACTGTACCAAGAGTTCATGGGATGGTGTGCAATTCCTATAATAATCTCGATATAAAATATGTAATACTCCAAGGTAGAACAGAACGAAAGCTAGATTAGCAATTTGATCTGCGGAGCACAACTTCTCTGACCCAATCCTAGATATGGATGAGGTACTGGAGTTTGTTTCTCCAAGTCATTCTGTGATAGAATGGCTTGACGGACCACAAGAGTAATAGGCATCGATAAACGAACGCACGCATACTCTTGGCTATCAATTGATAGACGAGGGTCAGAATGCAACTAAAGAGAGACAACTCAAGGAACATATGATTTTCTGAGTTGTGGATGCAGGGTTTAGCATGTCGAACGAATTCCACATGTTTCTTCCGGATAACCCATGCAGAAAAGTAGAACTGGCAGAGTCACAATATATAACGGAGAACTCATCAAGAATAATCCTGTTGTGATATTTCAGTTCAACGAGGAACTTCTGCCATAAGTAGTTCATGGTATTTGGAAGAAGAAGATACCACGGACTTCAAGGACTATCGCAAAGGTTACTAATATCCTAAAGGCACTAGCAATTACTATCAACATGAAGTAGGTAGAGTGAATCTCGGTTTCAAGAACCCAGGAATAGATTACCTACTACTGAGTGGCATCACGGGATGCTTTCGAGAATAAAAGCCAGAATCATCACACTGGGACACAAAACAAGGCTAGACTACTAGATGATCCCCTGAGACACCTAGGGTCATAGTAATAACTCTAACATAAAGGTTGAGGCAGTAGAATACCTCAACTCAACAATTTGTGTGATTAATCTGACCAAAGGCACATTGGAAACAGGAGGAAGGGATTTGCAAATGCATCAGACTGTTTGGAAACCTGGGATGATTCGGACAGCATAACGGCTGTAAATGCTCAGAAAAGATTTGAGACATTCACAAAAATGGTGGCATAACCACTCAGAAGCACAATATCAAGGTTTCGAGATCAACAGTTAACATACGGAAGTAGTAGGAGCTGAACTGAGACTTAAATCCAACAATCTTATAAGTCTACTGATTAGTAACACGTGATCCTAATAGAAAGAAGAGATAGCCTAGTTCTGAATCCCCGCAGGAAAGATAAGATGACTCAGATCAGAAGGGCATGAGGTATAAGGAGTAAAAAGAGCCTTACGTTCCATCCCACAATCAATTCCCTTATATAACTAAAGAATTTCTAGACTCAACTTCGACCAGTTTGGCTTGGTAATCCTACAGGCAGTCAAGCTCTGATACCAACGCTGTCAGGACCCCGACTCGATGCCACATCGATCTAGCATGCAACACCTCATATCACTTTGCGGCCTCACGCACGGTATTCCCACGGGTGTCGCCTTACCTTTGCCCGGGACCGTTTGCGTCTTTTGGCACATGTATATGACAGTGTCGCTAGCATCCATATGATAAGGAGCCTGGGCTGACATGGCTAGTCGTAAACCCAAAGCGGCACAGACTTACAGGGACAGGCATCCATGACCCAGCATCGAACGTGTCGGTCATCAGCGAGTGAAACCAGGCTGTAGCACTGGGCTAGCAGGACTCCGGTGAACCGGGCTGTAGCGGGCTAATAGGACTCCGGTATTCATCGCGTGACATTTCCCCGAAGGGACAGACACAGGAACGAAGAAGGACACATGCCGGCCAGCCTAAGTGTTCCGGAGCAGTAGCAAGCTACCATGGCTCGGTGGAAACACTAGGACACATTTCCCCGTAAGAGAGGCTACTAAAGATAAACAACTAGATGGTCAGATCCCACACATACCAAGCATTTCAATCACACACACAATATGCTCGATATGTGCAAATACAACGAAGCATCACAACATGACTCTACGACACAAGTACTTTATTCATTAGGCTCCGAGGAGCGAGATATCACAAACATGGGTCTCATGACCCAACACTCAGAGCATACAAGTCAAAGCACAAGCGGAAGCTATCATGTCTGAGTACAGACATCTATAAATGAAAAAGGCTGAGAAGCCTGACTATCTATCAGATCCTGCCGGGGCACAAGATCGTAGCTGAGGTATCAAGCTAAACGTCGAAGTCCACGTGAAACTACTAGCGAGACCGAAGTCTCTCTACAAAAACATAAAATAGGCAAACGTGAGTACAAATGTACCCAGCAAGACTTACATCAGAACTATCTATATATGCATCATTATCAACAAAGGGGTGGTGGGGTTTAACTGCAGCAAGCCAGCTTTGACTCGGTGGCTATCCTAAACTACGACTGCAATGTAACTCTTTTGAGGTGGCGCACACGAGTCCACATATTCACCATATCAATACACCACTATGGATCCACTCCCGTCTCCCTACGAGAACGCCATCCATAGCACTCACGCTTATCTTGCGTATTTTAGAGTATCCACTTTCACTTGTCTATGAACTGATATAAGTAACCCAGAAGTCCTTTTCCGCGGACACGGCTATTCGAATAGATGATGATAACCCTGCAGGGGTGTACTTCTTCATACATGTTTCCACCACTTAGCGTCTGCACACGACATGTGCTCGGCAGACTTCAAGCGAAAGCCGACGTGGGTGTAGACCACGACCTACCTAAACACTCAAGTCTCTAGTCCAGGTTTATCGCCTATTCGGGTTCCATCCATGAGGAGATCCGGCCGGAGTTTCGCTCACAGCCCCAAACGATGTGAACAGGGTTCCGTGACACCAAATGGGCGCCCGGTTTACCCGGCCACGTGCCTACCGCATCACAGCCCACCCCTACGGTCAGCGCTGTCCACGGCCTCCAGCATACTACAAACACCAGAAACTACTTGCAACTCCTGGACAGAGGACAAGGGTGAATAAGAAGTCGAGCGGGGTCATATTTCAGGGCCCAATGTATGGTAGTAGCTGAATCATGGATCACAAACACAGAACTCAGTTCCTGAGGACGGCTACAATGAGACAACCCACCATGTACTCCTACATGGCCTCTCACCGCTACCTTTACCAAATCGTGTTCACACACTTAGCTCACACACAGTAGGACATGTTCACACACCTCTGATTCATCCCCGATGAATCAGACCTGACTCGACTCTAAGCAGTAGCAGGCATGACAAACAAGCATGAATGAGTAGGCACAACAGGGCTCAAACAACTCCTACTCATGCTAGTGGGTTTCATCTATTTACTGTGGAATGACAGGTCATGCAGAGGATAAAGGGGTTCAGCTACCGCAGCAAGTAACAGATGAATCGGTGTTGTCCTAATGCATTAAAAGACAGCAGGAGCGAGAGAGTAGGATTGTATCAGAATGAACAAGGGGGTTTTGCTTGCCTGGCACTTCTGAAGATAACATTGAGTCTTCATCAGTGTCAACGATCACATCATCGGTATCACGTCTATCGAGAGGGGACAGATACCGGCAAATACAGAAAAACACGATCAATGCAATGCACAATATGATGCATGCTATGACATGGCAATATGAATGTGTTTTGAGCTAATGCAACTAGCAACAGATTAAATGAAGTTGGTTTGAATACAAGATTCAAATTCAAACTCCATGTGTGATTAAATAAATGCCCTTTAATTGATTTGTGCTAAACAGCACCTATAAGTTGCTCTAACATGCATGAAAATGGTACAGATGGATTCCTTGAATTTTTCTGATAATTTTTCATATATAATTTATTAAATTTGGAGTTACGGTTAATTTTCTATGATTTATTGAAGTTTTAGCTATTTTCTGGAATTTCAGAATTAAATTAAATCCGGAAAATGAGTTATGACATCAGCACTGCGTCATGCTTGCGTCAGCAAGTCAACAGGGCTGCCCCGGGTCAAATCTGACCAGTGGGGTCCACTGGTCAGTGACACAGGAGCTAATCCCGGTCAAACCTAGTGCTGACTGGGGTTTGACCAGGGGTGGGGCCCGCTGTCAGTGGCCTAGGGGGTTGATTAGCGGGGTAGTTAGGCCCTAATGACCGGCCACATCAGCTCCTGCCGGAGTTTCGCCGGCGGCGACCATTCCGCACGGCGGGGGAACGCCGGACTTGCGCTAGGGGCATCGGATCGACGCGCCAAGGGCACCAGGAGGTAGCCCGCGCCCGTGCGCATCTAGGGGAACCAACGGGAGGTGCGGGGGTGGCCGGAGCTCGCCGGAGTGGGGGCCGCAGCGGCTGCCGGAGCTCGGGTTTGGGCGGAGCGAGGTTACGGGGCGCTAGGGGGCTGGCTGAGGGGCTATGCGGACTCCTGGGGCAGCTAGGAGCACGCTAGGCTCGTCGGACTGGCCGCAGCAGCACGTCAGTGCCATGCCCGGCGTCCATGGCGGACGGCGGCGCTCGGGAATGTGGCCGGGGTGCTACGGCACGGGAACGAACAAAATGGAGGAGGGGAAACGGAGTGGAGCTCACAGGGATCATGCAGGGAGGGTCAGCGAGCTCGGGGGCGCGCCGAAGTGGCCGAATTCGACGGAGAACGGCGCCGGGGCCGAAGCTTGGGGATGATGACGATGGCGGCTGCTCGGGGCCCTTCCGGTCACGTGGCTCGGTGAGGGGGTTGGCGACGAGGTGCAGGAGTTCGGGAGCACGTCGGAGAGGGAAGGGGGTGGCCCTGGTCATGGCTACGGCGAGCGGCGCTCCCAGGTGCGTTCGGTGACGAGAGGGAGGAAGAACAGAGGAGGAGGAGGGGGTCCAGAGAGAGAGAGACGATCGAGGGG
>NC_057810.1:411384448-411404390 GCF_018294505.1 Triticum aestivum | reverse complement strand
GGGCTGCCACGGCGAAGCAGGAGGTGGAGGCCTCCGCGTGCGCGCGTGCGTGCGGTGTCCGTCCTCCTGGCAGAGGAGGAAGAAGACAAGGGGGGGAGGAGGAGGTGGGCTGGGCCGGCTCTAGTGGACTGGGCTGCTGGTGGGCTACCAGGTAAGGCCAGGTAAGTTCTACTCCTTTTATTTTTTTCTGTTCTGTTTTCTATTTGTTCTGTTTTGTTTTAGTTTAGTAAAATACTAAACCATTTTAATAAATTCTGTAGTTTATTATGTGGCTTACTAAAATATATACAAAGCCACTCACAAACTTCCAGAATTATTTGGAGTCATATTTAATATATATTAAATATAAATCCAGAGCAAATAGTTATTGGATTAATTCAAATGGCCAAAATAAATATCTCTGTGACTCCAAAAATATTGGTTTAAATTTTACCTCTCACCAATATTTCCATGGAATAACAGGAACATTTTCTTGGACTCATTTGATGAAATTTAAATGTTGGTTATTTTTTAGAGGTCTTCTGAGGCTTTGAAAATTCCTCAATTCAAATTTCATTTGAATTTAAACATGATGCAGCAAGAGGTCTAGCCTAGTGCATTACCAGAAGCTAGGGATGTGACACTTCTCCTTCTTCCCGGTCCTTGCTCCACCTTGCTGCAATGGCTCCGATCCGCCGGTTCTCTGCGGCAGAGAAGGGAAAGGCTCCCCGAGAGGATCCTGACCCGCTTCCGCCGAAGAAACGGCTGGCCCTCTTCCATCGGGGTGAGGGCGCCTGCCAGGAAGCGTCAAGGCCTTGGTGTGAGCGTCCACCACCAGGGTTCCCGCTTCCCTTGTACGCCCACATCGAGGGCCCTGAAGGAGTCAATGCCGAACACCACGGGTGGCGCCGCCGTCGGCGCCGGCGGGTCACGAAGGTGTGCGTCTTTCCCCCTGGAGTCCACGCCGAGGGCTCCTCCCGAGAGTTCGTGCTTCACGCCGCCACACCTCCTCAGTCTTCGATTCGCCTTCCTCCTTTCTTTGCCTTCGTCATTCCGCAGGAGGAACCCCTGGGGCTTTGGCTGCAGCACGCCGGCTGTAGCATCCTCGCGACTGGGGCAGAGGTCGCTACCTGGCGAGGGCTGCCTCGCGCAGGGAGCGCCCTCAGGGCTGCATTATTTCCAGATAAGGTAGCGCCCTCACCCTCCTTTCCTCTTTGGAGGACCCGCGCCTGCCCGGTGGGAACCTCCTTCCATCGCATAGGGAAGCGCGCCCGGTGCCCTCCTCGGGCAGGGGGCTCTCCCCTAGAGGGCCGCCGACCTCGCCAAGGTCACAAGGGAGGCGCTTCGGCACCACTTGGAGGCGTGTTTCGAAGCATGTTTCCCTCAAGAAGGAGCAAGGTAAGGAGGGCCAAACCTAGAGGAGTTCATCAGCAAGGCCATTCAGGAGCTACAGGAGTCAAGAGTCTTGAGAGGCAGCCGCCGCTTACCCGTTGTGGCCGGCTGCGCGTCTGCATCGACATACCAGGGTTCAACCGAGCTGCCTCTCAGGAGCGCCTCTGGCCCTCGCAAGTGGGGCGCTGCGAAGGTCCACCCCACAGCTACGTTCGCATGCCTTATGGCTTGCCGAACACGGCTGCCGTGTACCAGCGCCTCATGAGGGGCATCCTGGAGGCTCAAGAGGTCAGGCGTTCCGCAGCCCTGGCAGAGATGGAGATGGTCCGCTAGGAGCCACCAGCGCCTTCGGAGCCTCCCGAGGCCCCAGGGCCTGGGGGCTCGTGAGGATCGGCTACCATAACCCACCGAGTCTACTACACCAACACCTCTTCGTCATCAACACCATCAGGTGACATCTTTCAAGTTTCATTTCTAGCTGGGAGCGCCCTCAGGGCTACATTATTCCCAGGCCGTGTGGGTCCGTCCCTGCGGCGTGTATCCCTTTTGCTCATGTTTTTAGCTTACTTTGTTGGGGGCGCCCCTCGGGCTGCATTATCCCCAAGTCGCTCGGGTCAGACCCAGCGGCGTGTACCCCTCTTGCGTTTATCTTAGGGCCATGCTTTCACCCCATCATGCTTGTTATTTGATGCCTGTCCATGGCTCCTTTTGTTCCTGGATGTCGGAAGCTTGCGCGTTAAAGGGGGGGTACCTGAGCATCGTGACTCAGGGCTCCTACCGGCTCTCCAGCCCTCACCCTCTGGTCTTGTCCACGGCATCGTGATCTGGCATACCAGCGACGGCTGAGACCAGCTCGAGGGCCGGGACCTGAGGACGTAGAGTTTCGGCAAATTTGCAGGAACACACCAAGATAAGGCCCAGTGCCAGGCGCAACCCACCTTGAGGTAGGGCCCCATGAGTCCCGCGCTGGCTCACGGGTGCCCAGATACACCTCGTCAGGCCCTACCGTGCCAGCCATGTGTCAGGGCGGGGCTGTACACGCCCCGGGGGTTCCTCCCGGAGGGGAGCCCCCTCCCACGCACCAGTGGAAGCACCATGCTCCGTGCTGGCTGACGACACTGCCGAGGAGGGGTTATGCCCGTACACATACGGAAGCGCTATGCTCCGCGCTGGTGATAAACAACTGAGGGTGGCCCCCGGGCCGCATCAACCTCAGGGAGCCCAGAGCCCAGTGTCTAGCCTCATCGCAATGCCTCCCCTCGGGAGTGCTGCGCGAGGGGGCTGGGCACGGGGGCTGTGCCTGGGTCATGCCCAGACGCACGCCACCCAGCCAGGCCCCCCCAGGCCTGGTTCGTCGCACGGCCCTCCCCGAGTGGAGCTAAGGTACGAAGGTCGTTTGAGCGTCAAGGGGGACTCTTGAGCATCGCGACTCAGGAGCCTAACTGGTCACGTAGCCCCTCACTCCTTAGTTCCAAAAGGCTAACAGCGGTTGAGGTATGCGCAGGGCCGGGCTTTGCATACGTAGAACGGTAGATCCACCCACATCTCACCTCCCTACTTGTTGTTCGAGCGCCAAGGGGGACTCCTGAGCATCGCGACTCAGGAGCCTAACTTGTCACGTAGCCCCTCACTCCCAGGTCCCGTCCTGGTGTCCGGTTGGAGCTAAGGGCGGCTGAGTTATGCGCGGGGCCGGGCTCTGCCGGCGTAGAACATTAGCAAGTAGGAAGGAATAGCGCAAATTTCAAGGAATTCAAAAGCAAATATTACAGTCCATACTGTTATCACAACACCAAATGCAAGTTTTAACGCCTCCCCGAGGCATGGTTAATTTGCAGGAATTAAAAGCAAGACAGGAGTCACGACGGAGTCACTTGCCGGCGGTGGAGCTGCACGGAGCGGGTTCGCCTTGTGGAGCTGCAGGGCCGGCAGCGCCCCGCTTCGGTTTGGTGCTGAAGGCCCGGAACTTCCCCAGCAGAGCCTCCACGTGACCCTTCACGGCCTCAGCAGCGGCAGTGGCAAGCTCGCCGCTCACTGGCTCCAGTAGGCTGTCGAGGTCGCCATTGGGGTCACGAAGATAGATGTGGGTAAGGACCCGCGTCAGCGCTGTAGAAGACAAGGCACGCGCCTCGGCCTCAGCCGTAGGGCCAAGGCCAAGGGTGACATCTTCAAGAGCACGAACCAGGAAGGGAAGCATCTTGGCGGGGCCGTCCTCCTCGCCGGCCAGCGGGCTCTCTAGGCCGCTCTCATAAAGCGTCTTCAGTGAAGTGTGAGCCTTCTCGTCCATCTCCGTGAAGGCCACGCGATCTTCGGCAAGGACCCATGCCTTGCCGTCCATCTCGACCTTCCTCGCCTCCAACTCTTGCTCCAGCGCGCCTAGGCGGTCGCGGCGCTTCTTGAGCTTGGCGTCCCGGTCCTTGACGGCCGCCTCGCGAGCCTTCATGCCTTCCTCCTGCTCTTGGCGAAGGCGGGTCTCCTCGGTGAGCTAGTCATGCAGGCCCTTCAGCTCGCTCTCCAGCGCCTTGAAGTGACCTCGGACATTAGCCACCTCCCCCAAGGCGGCGTCGCGAGCAGCCTTTGCCCCAAGGATGGCCTGCTTCTCCAAATCGCAAGCCGTCGAGGCCTGGACCAGCGCCGCCCGAATCGAAGCGTCGGAGCGAATCCAGCCAGAGGCTAACTCCAAGCGCTCGGCCACTAAACGAGGGTCGGTGCTCAGAAGATCCTGCCGCAAACGGTCCAGTTCGGCAGCAGCACGATCCAGAACAGTAGGAGGAGTCGGGGAAGCAGCAGTCGCTGGAGTAGGAGGAGAAGATGGTAGCGTGACCATGGTATCCTGAGGTGGAGCCTGCTACGCCCCAACGGCTGTGGTGGCAGCATCAGGCAAGGGCACCTTAGGAGTCGCTTGGGCCGTGGGGGCTGAGCTCGCCCCAGCCAGCACAGCCAGGCCTCGCGAGGACGCCCGGGCAGGAGAGGCCCGTGTGTCACGGTCACCTTCTTTCATGGGCAGAGGCGCTGCCACGGATGGAACCCCGGGAGCTCCCTTCGACTTCTTTGCCGCAGGCGCCAGCCTAGCCGGGAGATACGAACGTCAAGCCTCAGCAACAGAACAAGAAATAAGACAGGAACCAAGCACTTACAGGTCGTCACTCGCGTTCTCGAGCAGCCTCCGGCCGTACTTGAAGCCCGAGAGTCGGCTGCAAGGGTCAGCCTCAAGGAGCTCGGGAGCAGGAGGTGCATCTGCGGATCGCCTCGGGGCCGGGGCAGACCCGCGGGGGATCAGCCCAGTCCTGTCCTTCTTCGGGATCGGGGGCAGGCTCCCGCCGCCCTGCTCGTCATCATCCTCATCATCATCACTCAGAGAGAGGCGGACGGCGCAGGACCTGCACCAAAGGGGAGGAGCCCTCGACTCTCCATCGGTCGCCTCGGAGTCAGCCCCCTACCTGGCGAGCCAAATGTCGGATTTCGGGTTCCGGCAGACCCTTGAGGTTCGAACACTGGGGTGTGCCCGGAGATTTCGCCCTCTACCTACCTGTTCCTCGCCAACTCGCTAAGATCTGAACTACAGAAGGAACAACACAAGAGACACAGAGTTTATACTGGTTCAGGCCACCATTGTGGTGTAATAACCTACTCCAGTGTGTGGTGTGGTGGATTGCCTCTTGGGCTGGTGATGAACAATACAAGGAAGAACAGCCTCGCGAGGGTCTGTTCTTGGTTGGTGCGATGAACTGCTAGGAGGAGTTCAGTCGCTCTATCTACTGGTTTCTTGGTGAGGATCCAGATTCTATATCAGGTCTCGATGCTCGATCCTCTATCAGATGTCTCTACCCTGGGGGTGGCTAGTCCTATTTATAGGCAAAGGCCCTGGGCCTCTTCCCAAATATTGAGCGGGAAGGGTGCCAACAATTGGCCATTTTGAAGGGGAACAGCGGGTACACTTATCCTGACTAAAGTTGGTCCTCGCCTGCCAAAGGCTCTGGTGGTGATGCCTGCTTGGGCTCCACAATGACTTCCTTCCTGCCGTTGGGCTGGTCTTGGTCTTGTTGCACCGAAGTGGATGCCTTTGCTTGATGCTCCCTTTGCACCAAAGAGGAAAAGGAGGAAACTGCGCGGGCTGGCGCCCGACTGGTGCCCTTGGTCGTCATGGCTTGCGTCATGGGCACCTCACGAGGTACCCCGCCTTGAACTCTCCGCCTCCTCGTGAGCCAGCCCGATGAGGCCTTGCCTAAGGAAGCTCCTTGTAGTCTGCCCCGCGAGGGTCTTGAGCCTGTGTTGATGAAGATGGGCCATGCTGGGCCCCCTTTGAGCCATGCCGCAGGCCGCAGGCAGGCAAGTCTGGGGACCCCCGTTCCCAGAACGCCGACAGATACAGGGGTGCCACACACCCCCTGTGCTTCACCAATGAGATGCTGGAACACGATTTTCCATAAGGGTTTAAACCCGTAAACATCAAGGCATATGATGGAACGACGGACCCTGCAGTTTGGATAGAATACTTTATTCTTCACATACACATGGCTCACGGAGATGATCTCCATGCCATCAAATACTTACCCCTCAAGATGAAAGGACCAGCTCGGTACTGGGTGAAGAGCCTCCCTGAAAACTCTATTGGAAGCTGGGAAGAACTTGAGGACGCTTTTCGGGCCAATTTCCATGGGACCTATGTCGAGCCCCCGGATGCAGATGATCTAAGTCACATAATCCAACAACCTGGAGAATCAGCCCGCAAGGTTTGGAACGGGTTTCTCAATAGGAAGAACCAAATCGTTAATTGTCCGGACGCCGAAGCCTTACCGGCCTTCAAAACAGTGTCCGGGACGAATGGCTAGCCGGACACTTCGGCCAGGAAAAGCCAAGTACAATGGCAGCCCTAACTACACTCATGACCCACTTTTGCGTGGGTGAGGATAGTTGGTTAGTCCGTAGCAGCACTAGTGATCCCGGCACATCTGTGGTCAAGGATGGCAACGGAAAACCACGACGCAACAAAAACAACACTACAAAAAAATACACTTCTGTGATGATACATGTTTGTCACAGTAGGTCGTGTTTTTTGTCATGCATGTAAATCCATGAAAAATTTATGACAGAATCAAGATAGTCATACCTGTGCTGTCGTAGAAGTGTTCCATGACGTTACCAAAATTATCATCATGGAAGTGTCCACTTCCATGACGATAAATCGCGCGTCACAGAAGTCCTTTCATCAAGGGTGACTGACACGTGGCATCCACCGTAACGGAACGCCGTTAAGCTATCAGGTCGGGTTTTGGATCCGATAACCCGTTAACAGCCCCGACCAATGGGGATTTTCCACATGTAAACTCATCATTGGCTGGAGGAAATACGTGTCGGCTCACCGTTGGGACAGATGTCATTTGCTCATTGGACCGAACTCGCCTATGATACGGCGACACGTGGCACGGCCCAACAGAAGCCATTCCTGTGAAAATGTCGGCCCGTTTGACTTGGTCAAAAGGTGGCGGCCCGGCCCACGGAAAGCCTGTTAACGACCTGTTCGCATATAGCCCATTTATAGCCCGCTAAACCAGGGCCCGTTACGCCCTATCTGAATTAGGCCCAGTAGCATCATCTGGGCCGTCCAATATGATTCAACCCGTTTTAACTTCCGGCCCATGTGTGGCCCATGACTTATTTCGGTCCATATGAGGACCTTTGTAACTCTTGGCCCATTAACGGCCCGTGGTGAAACTGGCCCGTAATGAACAGTGTATCACTTTATACCCATTAATGGCCCATTATTCCATTGGGCCATTTCCAGCCCAAGTTATCTTTCGGCCTTCTCAGGGCCCATTGATTCTTGGGCTCATTTACAGCATTCGGTTACATACGGCCCGTTACTGTCATTTTCTGCTTGTGGGCCAAATTCAGCCCGTCGTTACAGTCGGCCCGTTTGCGGACCGTTAATACGTTGGGACGTTTTCATGTAAAAAAACCCGTTGGGCTGTTTTCATAGAGTTATCAAATACGGCCTATTAACAACCCGTTATGGTCCATGAATAGTACGGCTGATGATTGGTGAAATGATGATACGCCCCGTAGAAGGGCCATGGATCCTACGGCCCGTATGAGGCCCATGGATAGTACGGCCCGTAGAAGGCCCATGGATCGTACGGCCCGTAGAAGGCCCATGTACCCTAAGGCCCGTATAGAAGGCCGATGGATCCTACGGCCCGTATAGAAGGCCAATGGATCCTATGGCCGGACGAAGGCCCATGGATCATACGGCCTGCAGGAGGCCCATGGTTACAACAGTCCGTGTGTTGCCATGATTATTTTGGCCTAGTTACCAAAAATAGGCTATTGTGGCCACTAGAAAAACACAGAAAAAGAACTGCAGTGACTACAAGCAAACAACTAAACAAGACAATAAGGAAATAAATAAGCAAGCAATTAATGCTAGCCTATTACCGCTATTACACATATTACATCCACTGGGCATCAAAGTTCACCACCAGTGCAAATATAGGGAACAAAGCAGCATATTACATACACTGGCCATCAAAATTGGCCACCAGTGCAAATAAACGTGGTAGCAAAACAAGAGCATAACTGAAACAACTTCAGAATAGCTCAAGAAACATTATCCTGGGTATCCACCATGCTGGCAATAAGCTTAGCAAGCTAATTAGCTTTGTCCTATTTGGTGTTAAAATCCTCAAATGCTTGTTGTTGCACCAGAAAGTATGCATCTGAATGCTCAAGGGACTTCCGCAGTCCTTCCGCTTCTTGTCACACCACAGCTGATCGATGTCTTTCAGCTTGTAGTTGAGACTCAAGAAACTGAACTGATTCAGACAGTGAGTTTGAATAGCTTGTACAAGCAGTAGTGGCCAGTAACTCGAACACTAAAGCAAGACATGACTTTGGGGTTTTCTCGCTGTCTTCAGGATAGTCTTCCTCAGCTGTTTTATCAGCTTTGTTGGAGACCAACAAGGATGGGTCACTATCCTGAACCTTATCTGCATTACTTCATTTACCATTGCTTAGTAAGGCACTCTTCCCCAATATTCTGTCAGCATTCTAAAAGAAGAAACAAGCAGACACATAGCAAGTTTAGCATGTACTAGTATATGAAACTCATTTTGGTGAACCAGTTCATTCGTAAGGTGGACAAGATTAAACTACCAAGTCTTCTATTGCCAAGTACTAGTACATAATAAAAGCATCAAACAAACATATATCTATGTCCTATGGTCACTTCATTGTCTTGCCAAATCAAAATAGAGATATGGTTCAAATCATATCAGTTCAAGACAAAGGAGCAGTGAAAGAATACAAAGCATGTGAAACTACACGGCACAACAAGATTGCAGATGGGTACCATGGGTCTACATGTACAACAACACTATTGGCTCTGTTGTGATGCTAGTAATGTGCATGATATGAAAGTCAACTATATACACAATTGAAATTGAAATCAACAGAGCTATTGATAAGTGCAAACCTGTTAAAGAAACATGTGTGAACATACCTGCTGTGCCATTGGAGTTTCGATTGGATCCTTCAATTTAAAAATAAGTTTATATGAGTAAATACAGTGATACAAGAGCAAAGCAATCATAGTTAAAAAAGGCGCGCCTAAGCGAGCGCTTAAGCGCGCCTAGGCTCTAGGCGTTGGCAAAACGCATTGCGCATAACTACACATAATCTGTGCATAACTGCGCATAAGCATGCGCTTTGGTCAGTAAAGCGCAAGGCGGTGCCAAATCGCACAATTAACGCCTAGCGGTTTTTTGAACTATGATAGAATTGGAATCTTAAATTAGAATAGTTGTTCTTCAGGTTTAGGCACTTGTTCTAGATGAACAGAGTACAGTAAGATGCAAGAATATAATACTTAAAAATAGAAAATGAGCTCATAGACCTTACCACATTCTTGATTCGGGACCAGTACAGAACAAGGCGTAACCAGCCATCGTCCAGTAAATGTGTCTCAGGAGAACGTAAGGGAATTTGATGAGTTTCTTTGCCGGTGAAGTACGTTTTCTTCAGGTAATTCCGGTACTGCCACCAAGCATTCTTGAAGATAGCAGAGGTATTAGCACAGGTTACCTCATCCTAAATTTCCAAATCAGTCCTTCTTTATAGAGAAAAATGGGAAAATTTGCTGTATTATAACCATCATGGAGGTAGGATGTATGGGACGAAGCAAAGTAATTGCCATGAATACCATTACTTACACATAACTCCTGGACAAACACCTGCAACTGGCATTTTCCTTCATCTTTAGTATAATATTTCCAAGATGGGAAGATACGCACATACGATTTAACAACATCAAATGCGATAGATGCTAAACTACGACTAGCTGGTTGTGCTTCCTCCACAGGAATAGGCGTACTAAATGGTGGAGTTGGGGTTCGCCGTGATAGTACTGGCCCTTTGGGCACTGGAGCTGCCTTACTAACTACTCTTGTTTGGGAGCTCTATGGTGGAGATGGTGCTGTGTCAACAGGAACTGGGTTACTATCGGCTGGGGTTGGGGTTAGATTGGGTGAAGCTGGTTGTCTGCTCATCGCAGTAGGGCCACAATCTGCGAGAGTTTGGATTATGTGTGGTAGGGCTGGTTCTTGTGCATGTACAACTGGGGTGCTATCTCCACCAAGAGGTAGCACTGTTTTATTTGAAGATCGTGTTTTTATTCCGCTAGATACTGGCATCACCCGCTCCAATTCAAATGGCTGATAAACAAGAAACATAGTTGAATGTACAGACATTGTATGAGAGACAGATGCAATAGATAGTGTGGAAGAAAGAGGGCATGAAATAGTTGACATGTATATTGTTTAACTAAAACAAATAGCTTGACATAATTTCGCATATATGATGTCTATCTAAACCGGATAGCATAGCATAACATAATTCAAAGATATGATGAATAACTAAACAGGATCGCATGACATAATTCACCTACATGTTATCTAAGTAATCAGGATCGCATCATTTAATTCACATATGTGATTTATATGCTAAACAGAGGGCATTCGATATGATGTCTGAACTAAGAACATGGTGTTAAATATTGTGTATATGATGTCTAAACTATGCAATGCAAGACACCGTATGCATGATATGAGTAGTATAACCGTGCCAAGTTAGAGCATACACCTCAGTGGGGGAATAGGACTGGTCATCTGTCTCTGAATCCATCTCTGAGGAGCTATCGGGACCCAACAAGAGATCTGCTTCGACAGGTAGCACTGTATGCTCTAAAGGCCTTGTTTTCACTCCAGATTTTTCCATCTCCCACCCAAATGGCTGATTCACAGGAAGAGTAGTTTAATGTACAAACATTGTCGACAAATGGAAATGTAATGAAGAAAAGGATGGGCAAGATATCATTCAAATATATGATGCCTGGTTAAATAGGATGGCATTGCACATTTCACATATATTATGGCTGGCTAAAAGACATGAGACTGCATAATTCCCATATATGATATAGAAACTAATCAGGTGGCATTACAGAACATGTCTAAACTAAGCAGATGACATATATGATGTCAAAAGTAGGCACTGCAAGGCAACATGTGCATGATATGACTAACATCATCATGCCAAGGTCGAGCAAACACCTTGGGGGGTAAATAGGAGTGGTCAGCGGCGTCTGAATCCGCCTCAGAACAGATTATCTTCCTCTGGATTACAATCTGGAGAGGGGTGGGGAGGGTTTGCCATTGAACCCACCATGGAGTGATGTCTGCATGACATTGTATTGCCGCGCAAAACTCTTCTCTTTTTCTCTACATGTTCAACATGACTGTGTACAATATCTGACATGCATACGAAAAAAATATGGTGAGATTATGTAAGGAGAGCATGTAGAAGTTTAGAGTGATGGTAACAACCAGTGGATCGACGTTTTTCTGTTGAACGAAAATAGCCTTAATGGATCAATGTGAATGTATAGTAATAAGTGATGCAACAAGTGTACAACCTCTTTGCCGTAACCATGTCGACCTCAACATCATTGGGTTGGTCGTTGAAGCAGTTGAGGCAGAGGTGGCTGTCAGAGGTGTGGAGGAAGATCTAGGAATCTATAGACGGCGTCCAGGGCACTGCTCTGTTGTGATGGATCGTTCTATCATTGGAGCAGCTCCGGTGATCGTAAGACGTCAAGGCTGAAGGAGCACAAGACAGACATCGTCAATCTCAAGTGGGATTCTAATAGCATCTCCAATAGATGATGTAAAATGGATGTAAATTAACATCACCAAAAACCACCTGACTACAACAGATGAGGTAAAAACTGTTAACTCTGAACTTAACTGTCGAAACTGAAATTCACTGTGGAATCTGAATGCTACTGTCGAAACTGAATGCAATGGTAGCAGAGAGGCACTTGACATGTAGTTTAGGGAGGGCCTGCACTTCATCTTCAACCTGCACCTCCCTGAGCCGCCAGCCACCACCGGCCGAACCGCCGGCCCCAGCATCGCCTCGCCGCCCCGAAACAACTTGCCACCGCCGCCTCGGCCAGCCCTCTAGGCCCCCACCCCCCACCCTGAACCCTAAAATAGATAGTGGGTACCTCTCCGGCGAGCCCCCATCCCCGCTGTGGGTGGTTCTTCCTTAACTCCGGCGAGCCCCCCAACCCCTGAAAATCGACTGACCCAAAAGTCGACTCATTCGACTGAAGTGTGGCTTAATTGGAGCAGAGCAGCAGCACGAGCGAGGGGGACAGCAGCAGCAGCAGCTGGGCGAGCGAGCGATCGAGCGAGAGCTGGAGCAGCAGCAGTAGCGCGAGCGAGAGACGGAGCAGCAGCACAAGATCCGGCTGGTATGGCCGCTGCCGCCGAAGGGGCCTCGCATTGGGGGAGAGCCGCCATGGAGATGTCGCCCGTGTTGGGGAACGTTGCAGAAAATTAAAAATTTTCCTACGGTTTCACCAAGATCCATCTATGAGTTCATCTAGCAACGAGTCATGGGAGAGTGATTGCATCTACATACCACTTGTAGATCACGTGCGGAAGCGTTCAATGGAACGGGGATGATGGAGTCGTACTCGCCGTGATTCAGATCACCGATGACCTAGTGCTGAACGGACAGCACCTCCGCGTTCAACACACGTACGGAGCGGATGACGTCTCCTCCTTCTTGATCCAGCAAGGGGGAAGGAGAGGTTGATGATGATCCAGCAGCACGACGGCGTGATGGTGGATGCAGCAGAACTCCGGCAGGGCTTCGCTAAGCAACTACGGGAGGAGGAGGAGGTGTTGCAGGGAGGAGGGAGGCGCCAGGGCTTATGGGTGCGGCTACCCCTCCCTCCCCTCCCTTTATATAGGGGCAAGGGAGAGGGGGGGGGCGCAGCCTTGCCCCTTCCTCCAAGGAAGGGGTGCAGCCAAGAGGGGGGGAGGAGTCCATCCTCCCCAAGGCACCTCGGAGGTGCCTTCCCCCTTTAGGACTCTCCCCTCCCCAAGTCTCCTTGGCGCATGGGCCTCTTGGGGCTGGTGCCCTTGGCCCACATAGGCCAAGGCGCACCCCCTACAGCCCATGTGGCCCCCCGGGGCAGGTGGACCCCCGGACCCCTTTCGGCACTCCCGGTACAATACCGATAAAGTGCGAAACTTTTTCGGCGACCAAAATAAGACTTCCTATATATAAATCTTTACCTCCGGACCATTCCGGAACTCCTCGTGACGTCCGGGATCTCATCCGGGACTCCGAACAACATTTGGTATACTGCATACTCATATTCATACAACCCTAGCGTCACCGAACCTTAAGTGTGTAGACCCTACGGGTTCGGGAGACACGTAGACATGACCGAGACGGCTCTCGGGCAATAACCAACAGCGGGATCTGGATACCCATGTTGGCTCCCACATGCTCCTCGATGATCTCATCGGATGAACCACGATCTTGAGGATTCGAACAACCCCGTATACAATTCCCTTTGTCAGACGGTATGTTACTTGCCCGAGACTTGATCGTCGGTATCCCAATACCTCGTTGAGTCTCGTTACCGACAAGTCACTTTACTCGTACCGTAATGCATGATCCCGTGACCAGACACTTGGTCACTTTGAGCTCATTATGATGATGCACTACCGAGTGGGCCCAGTGATACCTCTCCGTAAACCAGAGTGACAAATCCCAGTCTCGATCCGTGTCAACCCAACAGACACTTTCGGATATACCTGTAGTGCACCTTTATAGTCACCCAGTTACGTTGTGACGTATGGTACACCCAAAGCACTCCTATGGTATCCGGAGTTACACGATCTCATGGTCTAAGGAAGAGATACTTGACATTGGAAAAGCTCTAGCAAAACGAACTACACGATCTTGTGCTATGCTTAGGATTGGGTCTTGTCCATCACATCATTCTCCTAATGATGTGATCATGTTGTCATTGACATCTAATGTCCATAGTCAGGAAACCATGACTATCTGTCGACCAACGAGCTAGTCAACTAGAGGCTCACTAGGGACATGTTATGGTCTATGTATTCACACGTGTATTACGATTTCCGGATAATACAGTTATAGCATGAATAAAATACAAATCATCATGAACAAGGAAATATAATAATATCACTTTTATTATTGCCTCTAGGGCATATTTCCAACAGTCTCCCACTTGCACTACAGTCAATAATCTAGTTACATTGTGATGAATCGAACACCCATAGAGTTCTGGTGTTGATCATGTTTTCCTCGCGAGAGAGGTTTAGTCAACAGATCTGCGACATTTAGATCCGTATGTACTTTGCAAATATCTATGTTCCCATCTTGAAAATTTTCACGGATGGAGTTGAAACGATGCTTGATGTGCCTGGTCTTCTTGTGAAACCTGGGCTCCTTGGCAAGGGCAATAGCTCCAGTGTTGTCACAGAAGAGTTTGATCGGCCCCGACGCATTGGGTATGACTCATAGGTCGGTGATGAACTCCTTCACCCAAATTGCTTCATGCGCTGCCTCTGAGGCTGCCATGTACTCCGCTTCACATGTAGATCCCGCCACAACGCTCTGCTTGCAGCTGCACCAGCTTACTGCTCCACCATTCAACATATACACGTATCCGGTTTGTGACTTAGAGTCATCCAGATCTGTATCGAAGCTAGCGTCGACGTAACCCTTTACGACGAGCTCTTCGTCACCTCCATAAACGAGAAACATGTCCTTTGTCCATTTCAGGTACTTCAGGATATTCTTGACCGCTGTCTAGTGTTCCTTGCCGGGATTACTTTGGTACCTTCCTACCAAACTTAAGGCAAGGTTTACATCAGGTCTGGTACACAGCATGGCATACATAATAGATCCTATGGCTGAAGCATAGGGGATGACACTCATCTCTTCTTTATCTTTTGCCGTGGTCGGGCATTGAGCCGAGCTCAATCTCACACCTTGCAGTACCGGCAAGAACCCTTTCTTGGACTGATCCATTTTGAACTTCTTCAAAATCTTATCAAGGTATGTGCTTTGTGAAAGACCTATGAGGCGTCTCGATCTATTTCTATAGATCTTGATGCCTAATATATAAGCAGCTTCTCCAAGGTCCTTCATTGAAAAACACTTATTCAAGTAGGCCTTAATGCTGTCCAAGAATTCTATATCATTTCCCATCAAAAGTATGTCATCTACATATAATATGAGAAATGCTACAGAGCTCCCACTCACTTTCTTGTAAACGCAGGCTTCTCCATAAGTCTGCATAAACCCAAACGCTTTGATCATCTCATCAAAGCGAATGTTCCAACTCCGAGATGCTTGCACTAACCCATAAATGGATCGCTGGAGCTTGCACACTTTGTTAGCGTTCTTAGGATCGACAAAACCTTCCGGCTGCATCATATACAACTCTTCCTTAAGATAACCGTTAAGGAATGCCATTTTGACGTCCATCTGCCATATCTCATAATCATAGTATGCGGCAATTGCTAACATGATTCGAACGGACTTAAGCTTCGCTACGGGAGAGAAAGTCTCATCGTATTCAATCCCTTGAACTTGCCGATAACCCTTAGCGACAAGTCGAGCTTTATAGATGGTGACATTACCATCCGATTCCATCTTCTTCTTAAAGATCCATTTGTTTTCTATCGCTCGCTGATCATCGGGCAAGTCAGTCAAAGTCCATACTTTGTTTTCATACATGGATTCTATCTCAGATTTCATGGCTTCGAGCCATTTGTTGGAATCTGGGCCCGCCATTGCTTCTTCATAGTTCGAAGGTTCACCGTTGTCTAACAACATGATTTCCAGGACAGGGTTGCCGTACCACTCTGGTGCGGAACGTGTCCTTGTGGACCTACAAAGTTCAGTAGCAACTTGATCCGAAGTACCTTGATCATCATCATTATTTTCCTCTTCAGTTGGTGTAGGCATCACAGGAACATCTTCCTGAGCTGCACTACTATCCCGCTCAAGAGGTAGTACTTCATCGAGTTCTACTTTCCTCCCACTTACTTCTTTCGAGAGAAACTCTTTTTCCAGAAAGGATCCGTTCTTGGCAACAAAGATCTTGCCTTCGGATCTTAAGTAGAAGGTATACCCAATGGTTTCCTTAGGGTATCCTATGAAGACGCATTTTTCCGACTTGGGTTCGAGCTTTTCAGGTTGAAGTTTCTTGACATAAGCATCGCATCCCCAAAGTTTTAGAAATGACAGCTTAGGTTTCTTCCCAAACCATAATTCATACGGTGTCGTCTCAACGGATTTAGACGGTGCCCTATTTAAAGTGAATGTAGGTGTCTCTAGAGCGTATCCCCATAATGATAGCGGTAAATCGGTAAGAGACATCATAGACCGTACCATATCCAATAGAGTGCGATTACGACGTTCGGACACACTGTTACGCTGAGGTGTTCCAGGCGGCGTGAGTTGTGAAACGATTCCACATTTCCTTAAGTGTGTACCAAATTCGTGACTTAAGTATTCTCCTCCACGATCTGATCGTAGGAATTTTATCTTTCGGTCACGTTGATTCTCTACCTCATTCTGAAATTCCTTGAACTTTTCAAAGGTCTCAGACTCGTGTTTCATTAAGTAGACATACCCATATCTACTCAAGTCATCAGTGAGAGTGAGAACATAACGATATCCTCTGTGAGCCTCAACGCTCATCGGACCGCACACATCGGTATGTATGATTTCCAACAAGTTGGTTGCTCGCTCCATTGTTCCGGAGAACGGAGTCTTGGTCATCTTGCCCATGAGGCATGGTTCGCATGTGTCAAATGATTCATAATCGAGAGACTCCAAAAGTCCATCAGCATGGAGCTTCTTCATGCGCTTGACACCAATGTGACCAAGGCGGCAGTGCCACAAGTATGTGGGACTATCGTTATCAACTTTACATCTTTTGGTATTCACGCTATGAATATGTGTAACATTACGCTCGAGATTCATTAAGAATAAACCATTGACCATAGGGGCATGACCATAAAACAGATCTCTCATATAAATAGAACAACCATTATTCTCGAATTTAAATGACTAGCCATCTCGTATCAAACGAGATCCAGATACAATGTTCATGCTCAAACTTGGCACCAAATAACAATTATTAAGGTTCATAACTAATCCCGTAGGTAAATGTAGAGGTAGCGTGCCGACGGCGATCACATCGACCTTGGAACCATTCCCGACGCGCATCGTCACCTCGTCCTTCGCCAGTCTCTGCTTATTCCGCAGCTCCTGCTGTGAGTTACAAATATGAGCAACGGCACCGGTATCAAATACCCAGGAGTTACTACGAGTACTGGTAAGGTACACATCAATTACATGTATATCAAATATACCTTTAGTGTTGCCGGCCTTCTTATCCGCTAAGTATCTGGGGCAGTTCCGCTTCCAGTGACCCTTCCCCTCGCAATAAAAGCACTCAGTCTCGGGCTTGGGTCCATTCTTTGACTTCTTCCCGGCAACTGACTTACCGGGCGCGGCAACACCTTTGCCGTCCTTCTTGAAGTTCTTCTTACCCTTGCCCTTCTTGAACTTAGTGGTCTTATTGACCATCAACACTTGATGTTCTTTCTTGATTTCAACCTCTGCCGACTTCAGCATTGAAAATACTTCAGGAATGGTCTTAACCATCCCCTGCATATTATAGTTCATCACAAAGCTCTTGTAGCTAGGTGGGAGTGACTGAAGGATTCTGTCAATGACCGCCTCATCCGGGAGGTTAATGTCCAGCTGGGACAGGCGGTTGTGCAACCCAGACATTTTGAGTATGTGCTCACTGACAGAACTGTTTTCCTCCATCTTACAACTATAGAACTTGTCGGAGACTTCATATCTCTCGACCCGGGCATGAGCTTGGAAAACTAGTTTCAGGTCCTCGGACATCTCATATGATCAGTGTTGCTCAAAACGCTTTTGGAGCCCCGGTTCTAAGCTGTAAAGCATGCCGCACTGAAGAGGGAGTAATCATCAGCACGTGTCTGCCAAATGTTCAAATCGTCTTGCAGTGCTAGGAGAGAAGGTGGGTCACCTAACGGTGCTGTAAGGACATATGCTTTCTTGGCTGCTATGAGGATGATCCTCAGGTTCCGGACCCAGTCCGTATAGTTGCTGCCATCATCTTTCAGCTTGGTTTTCTCTAGGAACGCGTTGAAGTTCATGTTGACATGAGCGTTGGCCATTTGATCTACAAGACATATTTTGCAAAGGTTTTAGACTAAGTTCATGATAATTAAGTTCATCTAATCAAATTATTTAATGAACTCCCACTCAGATTTGACATCCCTCTAGTCATCTAAGTGTTACATGATCCGAGTTGACTAGGCCGTGTCCGATCATCACGTGAGACGGACTAGTCATCGTCGGTGAACATTCTCATGTTGATCGTATCTTCCATACGACTCGTGTTCGATCTTTCGGTCTCCATGTTCCGAGGCCATGTCTGTACATGCTAGGCTCGTCAAGTGAACCCTAAGTGTTTTGCATGTGTAAAACTGTCTTACACCCGTTGTATGTGAACGTAAGGATCTATCACACCCGATCATCACGTGGTGCTTCGAAACGACGAACTTTAGCAACGGTGCACAGTTAGGGGAGAACACTTCTTGAAATTGTTGTAAGGGATCATCTTATTTACTACCGTCGTTCTAAGTAAACAAGATGTATAAACATAATAAACATCACATGCAATTATATAGAGTAGTGACATGATATGGCCAATATCATATAGCTCCTTTGATCTTTATCTTCGGGGCTCCATGATCATCTTGTCACCGGCATGACACCATGATCTCCATCATCATGATCTCCATCATCGTGTCTTCATGAAGTTGTCGCGCCAACGACTACTTCTACTTCTATGACTAATGCGTTTAGCAATAAAGTAAAGTAGTTTACATGGCGTTCTTCAATGACACGCAGGTCATACAAAAAATAAAGACAACTCCTATGGCTCCTGCCGGTTGTCATACTCATCGACATGCAAGTCGTGATTCCTATTACAAGAACATGATCTCATACATCACAATATATCATTCATCATTCATCACAACTTCTGGCCATATCACATCACATGACAATTGCTGCAAAAACAAGTTAGACGTCCTCTAATTGTTGTTGCATCTTTTACGTGGATGCAATTAGGTTCTAGCAAGAACGTTTTTCTTACCTACGAATAACCACAACGTGATTTTGTCAACTTCTATTTACCCTTCATAAGGACCCTTTTCATCGAATCCGCTCCAACTAAAGTGGGAGAGACAGACACCCGCCAGCCACCTTATGCAACTAGTGCATGTTAGTCGGTGGAACCGGTCTCACGTAAGCGTACGTGTAAGGTTGGTCCGGGCCGCTTCATCCCACAATACTGCTGAAGCAAGATAAGACTAGTAGCGGCAAGCAAGTTGACAAGATCTACGCCCACAACAAAATTGTGTTCTACTCGTGCAATAGAGAACTACGCATAGACCTAGCTCATGATGCCACTGTTGGGGAACGTTGCAGAAAATTAAAATTTTTCCTACGGTTTCACCAAGATCCATCTATGAGTTCATCTAGAAACGAGTCATGGGAGAGTGATTGCATCTACATACCACTTGTAGATTGCGTGCGAAAGCGTTCAATGGAACGGGGATGATGGAGTCGTACTCGCCGTGATTCAGATCACCGATGACCTAGTGCTGAACGGACAGCACCTCTGCGTTCAACACACGTACGGAGCGGGTGACGTCTCCTCCTTCTTGATCCAGCAAGGGGGAAGGAGAGGTTGATGATGATCCAGCAGCACGACGGCGTGATGGTGGATGCAGCAGAACTCCGGCAGGGCTTCGCTAAGCAACTACGGGAGGAGGAGGAGGTGTTGCAGGGAGGAGGGAGGCGCCAGGGCTTATGGGTGCGGCTGCCCCTCCCTCCCCTCCCTTTATATAGGGGCAAGGGAGAGGGGGGGGCAGCCTTGCCCCTTCCTCCAAGGAAGGGGTGCGGCCAAGAGGGGGGGAGGAGTCCATCCTCCCCAAGGCACCTCGGAGGTGCCTTCCCCCTTTAGGACTCTCCCCTCCCAAAGTCTCCTTGGCGCATGGGCCTCTTGGGGCTGGTGCCCTTGGCCCACATAGGCCAAGGTGCACCCCCTACAGCCCATGTGGCC
>NC_057810.1:411380444-411384172 GCF_018294505.1 Triticum aestivum | reverse complement strand
CGGTACAATACCGATAAAGTGTGAAACTTTTCCGGCGACCAAAATAAGACTTCCTATATATAAATCTTTACCTCCGGACCATTCTGGAACTCCTCGTGACGTCCGGGATCTCATCCGGGACTCCGAACAACATTTGGTATACTGCATACTCATATTCATACAACCCTAGCATCACCGAACCTTAAGTGTGTAGACCCTACGGGTTCGGGAGACACGTAGACATGACCGAGACGACTCTCGGGCAATAACCAACAGCGGGATCTGGATACCCATGTTGGCTCCCACATGCTCCTCGATGATCTCATCGGATGAACCACGATGTCGAGGATTCGAACAACCCCGTATACAATTCCCTTTGTCAGACGGTATGTTACTTGCCCGAGACTCGATCGTCGGTATCCCAATACCTCGTTGAGTCTCATTACCGACAAGTCACTTTACTCGTACCGTAATGCATGATCCCGTGACCAGACACTTGGTCACTTTGAGCTCATTATGATGATGCACTACCGAGTGGGCCCAGTGATACCTCTCCGTAAATCGGAGTGACAAATCCCAGTCTCGATCCGTGTCAACCCAACAGACACTTTCGGAGATACCTGTAGTGCACCTTTATAGTCACCCAGTTACGTTGTGACGTTTGGTACACCCAAAGCACTCCTACGGTCTCCGGGAGTTACATGATCTCATGGTCTAAGGAAGAGATACTTGACATTGGAAAAGCTCTAGCAAAACGAACTACACGATCTTGTGCTATGCTTAGGATTGGGTCTTGTCCATCACATCATTCTCCTGATGATGTGATCCCGTTGTCATTGACATCTAATGTCCATAGTCAGGAAACCATGACTATCTGTCGACCAACGAGCTAGTCAACTAGAGGCTCACTAGGGACATGTTATGGTCCATGTATTCACACATGTATTACGATTTCCGGATAATACAGTTATAGCATGAATAAAATACAATCATCATGAACAAGGAAATATAATAATAACACTTTTATTATTGCCTCTAGGGCATATTTCCAACAGCCCGCGGAGCCGGCTTCAGGGTAGCCGCTCCATGGGGGTGCGGGATGGAGCACCGTCGGTGCCAGGAGGTCGAGTTAAGGACAAGGTGCGATGCGATGAGTGTACAACCTCTTTGGTGGCGCCAAGTAGGCCTCGGCTTCGTCCGAGGAGTCGGTGAGGATGCTGCGGTTCCGGTTGAGCAGGTTAAGGCGGCGCTGTGGGGATGGAGCAGCCGTGATAGATGAGGCGATCGTCAGAGCAGCTCCATGGAGGTGGAGGATGGGGCGGCTGAACCGGCGTGACGGCGAGATGGACGACGGATCCTCATCTGGGAGGTGGACGAGGGACGTCGAGCTGTTGCGGTGGACGACGTCGTCGGGGAAGAGGCTCCGGCTGGGTAACGGTGACGTGGCGGACGGAGGAGGGTGGGGTTTCGCGGCTGGAGCGAAGAGGTTATGGTGGCCTGGGATTTCGAATGGCGAAAAGGGGGCGATGGGAGGGGGTGAAGCATGACTTAGGGATGCGCTTGTCCAAAATGTAGGGTGTGTTACAAAAGTACCCCCCACCGATTTGAACTAGCGGCCCTTTCGGCTCAGGGTTAGAAGGGGGATTTCGCGTGTCGAGATTTGGCAGCTGGAGGGACTTTTCACGCACGTTGTAATTTCGGGATAGCAAGGTGCGGGTTGTGAAGGCGCCAGTTTTGGGAGCACGATATCTGAATTTTCAGGATATAACAAGACGCGGGTTGAATTTTAGGGACATGCCTAACATGTAGTAATATTGTACTTGTACGTACCAAATCAATTCGCTCTTCCCTCAACCAAAAAGAAAACGAAGAAATAAAAACTATGCACACCACACAAAGAGAGAGTCTTGCCCCATTTTACTATATAAATGCTATTCAAAGCTACTCCCTCCTTCCATCTATATAGGCCCTAATGCGTTTTTCGATGCTAACTTTGACCAAATATTAGAGTAATGATATATGACATGCAAAGCACACCGTTAAATTCGTTTGTGAACGGTTCTTTCAATGATATAATTTTCACATTGTGCATGTCATGTACTATTAATCTTGTCAATAGTCAAAGGCGGTCTTAAAAATCTCATTACACCCTATATAGATGGAAGGAGGGAGATGCTCGATTAAATTTTTTCGCTTGCTGTATAATGCATGTAACCTACTCATACCAACATTTTAGTGCATTCCAAATGTCTATACTACCGCTGCAATTCGAACTAAATTTGAATTCGTTTCTCTATTTCAATAAGAATCTACAATCATGATTGTTGCCAACTTCAACCATCATAGTTTCCTTGCTATCCGCCAGATATAAATCGGACGGCCTATATGCAGGATGGCAGGCACACCATCATCAACAACTCCGTTTTTTATGAGAGTGGAGATAAAATATATTAAATGTAGTATAACATGTTCATAAACACACCATGTGTATCACCGTTATATATATTCACACATGCGTCGGTTTAAAACACTATGATAAATTCTTCAAATATCCGAATTCACTTTTTATAATGAAGTATATATGATCTCTATTCATCTTTTACACCCACACAACCCTCTTATCTTTGTAGCTAGCACTCACTTTCTCTTGTGCATGCACACGCCCGCATCCCTCTCACCCTCCCTCAGCATTCTCTAGCTCCATCGTGCAAATTTGTCTTTTCACTTTAGGTCGTTCACCCATGGTGTGTGTAGGCCCCCCAACTCCTTCTTTACGGCACACATCGATCGATATGCCTCTCTAGCTAGGTGTGCCTAGCACAAACACAAGCTTCACCTCTTCTCTTGTCACCGTCCATGCCTCACTCCCAACACTCTTTTCATTGTCCTCGTACTCACACACTCCTCCCCCCTCGATATAGTATGCCTCTCGTACCACCTCCTACATGCATCCCTCTCTCTCTATCCTTCTCCTCATGCCTCATTTGCTTCTAACACACACATGCATGTATACCGATCGATCTCCCAACATATACCTAGATCGACTTTAACTACCCCCAATCGATCGACGTACCTGACAAGTTATGTCTCTCCTTTCTCTAACAAAGGGCGATTGATCTTCCTATGTAGTTACGTCTGCTTACCACAACCACATCGTCCCCCCTCATCATTCGTGCATGCCTCCTGACCCGTCACTCACACACACGTGCACAGAAAACAAGCAGCCATCTCCTCTCTTATTGATATTGCGGGCATGCCCTCCGTTTGTCTAGCAAGCCTATCCCACCATTTGTTAGAAGCAACTCCACTACCACCCCCTCCAACACTCTTGCTCTGTCTCTCTACCAACCTTATTCCTCTCCTGCACATATGCATGGATGCCGATCGATCTCCCTTAATACATGAGGCAGATCGATTTACTTAATACATGAGGTAGGCCTCTCTCCTCCTCCACACATATACCAGCCATTGTACCTCTATAGTTAATTGGGCCTCCCTCTTCCCCCACCACACACCTATAGTCGAGTGCTGCAGGTAGGTATCCATGCCACAGAGACAAACTGCACATGTCCCCTCTCACGTTCTAGTAGGCCAGCCACTCTATATCTTTGATGTGGGCACAGACAAATTCGATGGCACTCTTTATCGATCGCGCGCGCGCACACACACACACATGATCCCTCTCTTCGATTCTATGGAGACCTCAAGCCGATGATACCTCCACTCTCTTCTCATGGATCGCCCCCTAT